>NC_140370.1:2865000-2895000 GCF_054491055.1 Hypomesus nipponensis
GAAAACAACCGTGAGGCTTACTGTACATATTGTAAAAAGAAGATTAGCGTAGCCTCGATGGGCATCAACGCTGTCAAGTCCCACATGCCAAGTGCTAGCCAGGCTGCCGTTGGCCACAGAGAGCAGCCGCAGCTGTTCATCGCCAGTTTCTGTGCTACGACAGCGACCTCTGCCCCATCGTCTGCCGACATCAGGGTGGCTATGGGCGGCACATAAACGATGCGCGCGGAGCTTATCTGGTGTCTCAATACTGGGGTAAATCATCACTCACTGAACTCAAACATTCAAATATTTTAAAGGGGTGATTGACTGGGTTTTGTTGGGTATTTCACACTGTTCCTTAAGGTCTCCGAATAGGGTATGTAACATTGGTTGGGCTGAAAATGGCCCGGGTGCTGTTCTATGCCACCTGATGCTTCCTGTGAATTTGTCCCGGGAAAAAACGCTAGGTTTTCTCCTTTTTATGGTATGCTCATGAATATATTGATGAGCTGCGCGCTGATTGGTTGGTTTACAAAGAGTGAAGCTGCGGAGCAAAGACGCAACACGGCCAACAGCACTCACTGAAACAAGGTAAAGTCGTGAAATAAAAACATAGAAATAAATCTATTGTGTCTACACAACACTTTTTTCAACAAATTGACAAGATATCATTTGAAATGATTACATTAGTTGTTTCCACTTCTGTTGTCGAAGCAAACAGGATCGACTTAGGTAGGTAACGTTGGCACTACAGCTTAGCAAACTATCGTGATTCAACTCAGCTTCAGTTAGCTCTAGCTATCTTGCTGAAAAATAGATCTGGACAAACATGCATCTTGAATAGTAGATGTACATCATGACAACACAGGTTATTTATTATCGGGCTAACGGAGTTCGCTTTCTCAAGCAAATGACGAATGAAACAGGCTTGGTTAAAGAAATTTGAGATTCTGGCTGTCTTCATCAGACTCGTATCTACATTAGGCAGTCCTCCCTGACTTTTCTGGTGTAGAATGTAGTGAAATCCAACATTGTGCACACTGCCAGTGAGCGAGTCTGACTGAGGCTAATGTCAAAACAGTGTAACTGGGATGAAGTCTCACTCAGATTGCCAGTTTTAACAAATCAGAAAAATAATCGGACCAGCTGACTAAAAGCAGAATTGCCATATCTCTTGAAAGCTGCCCTGCTCGACTTTTTAAATGTAGAATTGACTGTAAAAGTGTAAAATTATGAACTTTTTGACATGACGTGAACACATTGTTGCCGCTCGACTATGCGGTCTGTACCAGGCGACATTGTCACTCAAATTTCAAGACTTTCGTGACCCAAATAAAAGTTCTGATGCAACAGATCATTGGGTAATCGCTTTCTCTCTTAAAGGCATGTCCTCCTTGACGTTTTTGGTCTTTTTAAATCTAACTATATGTATTATCCGGGTGGTCCTTTTGCCATTTAAAATGCTACCCTTTCCCGGTTTTCTGCAGCCACATTGCGCGCGCATCCCAATTGTTTACAAACAAATAATTGGTCTAAAGGCAGGATACGTTAGCATTGCTAATAACTGTTAGCGACAACATCATACTACAGCTTGCGGTTGTAATGAACATATGGTCGGAACAGCATATTTTTTCAACAACAGCTCCATAGCAAATCCAGCTTTACACTGTCCCAGGTTTTCAAAACTGTCCTCTGTGAAATGGTTCAAGCAAATGTGTAATAGAGGGTCGAACTGCACAGGGATCTTCTCATAGACCAACATCACAGCATGTCGAGTGTTTGGGTCCTTAGGAAGTCTCTGAAAAGTGTCAGCATTCCCCGTACAGCCTGGAACACTGCATTTACCACTGTAGTCCATTTTCAATATGCTTTTTTGTAATTCTGTGGAAGTAAACAGAGCACCGTGCATCAAATTTTGGGGCATGACCAAGGTGGAGACCATTGCCAAAAAAGGTGGAGCCAGCAAACTGATGTCAGTTCGGTGGCTTTTTCAAAACCTACCGTTTTATAGCAAAAATGTTTTATTGTGAGATTTGCATAGGAAAGAGGTGTCAATGAACTGAGGTTCACTGTAGGTCCATTTTACCCACTGAACTGTCATATTCAACTGTGACAGGATAAATTTGGTTCTGCAATCATGGACCCCTTTAATAAACCTTGCCTTTACTTTAATTTATTTTTTCGAGCTTTGTTTCTTCCGAGCGTATCTGAGTTCTGTTGTATGGTTGTGCTCTATCCATTTATTTGCAAACTACAACTGTTAAATTAAAGGTTTGTTGTAGATTAGAACTTGAAGTGGCTATGAGGTCTTAAAATATTTTGAGAAGTTCTTCAAAAAGTCTTAAAAAGGTATTGAAATTAACTTCAGGATTCCTGCATATACCCTGGATGGGTCACCCCATCTGGGGCCTGAGGAAAAACAACGATTTTTGTTGCCTTCAGGATTGAAACACGACTTGTGTGATCCTTAAAACCTTTCATTTCCCCACAAAGGTAATACCATGTTCCCACGGATGCCCATCATGAACGGTATCATGGGCCAGAACCAGCGTTTCCCCCTGACGCCGCCCAATCAAGGAGCCGGACCTTGCATCCCGGAGAACTTCTCCCCCATTCACCGCATGCCTTTCACTGACAATCCAAGGTATAGTTCAACTTTTACACACACACACAGTACCCATTATTATGGCAATTCTGCAAGTTCTGGTTTGGCATTCTGTCGTCCCTGCTTCCCTGCATGTTAGCCTGCTGACAGTGTTGTTCTGCTTTTGTAGGGACAAGAAGTTTAATCAGATGGGCAGAGAGGCTGTGGGTCCCTGGGCCTCCCCTGCCCATGGCCCCGGCCCACCTCCTCCCGGCCCCGGGGCAGAGGGAGAAACGGAGGCTATGTCAAATGCTCAAAGGAGCACTCTCAAATGGGAGAAGGAGGAGACACTGGGAGAGTTGGCCACTGTGGCCCCGGTCCTCTACACCAATGTCAACTTCCCCAATCTCAAGGAGGAGTTTCCAGGTTTGTCTCTTTGGCCAATCCCTGGCAGTGTTTCTTTATATGTCGAATCAGACCAAACCTTGTCAACACCTCTCAGATTGGTCCCTGAATTATGAATACAGATACAAGGAATTCTGTGCAACCAAATTGAAGTAGGTTCTGTTTGGCTAATAATCATATTCTCCTCTTTTTTCTACAGACTGGTCCACAAGAGTCAAGCAAATTGCTAAATTGTGGAGGAAAGCAAGTTCACAGGACAGAGCCCCATATGTGGTGAGATACATTACAGTACATACACTTTTTTTTCTCTCAGGCAACAGTAAACTCCTAACTGGGAAATACATCTGTTCATCCCTAACAAGCGATGGCTATTCACCATTTGTTGTATTGTTATTACTTGAAGGTGAACTTACTCATGTACCTTAGAGGGTCATGTACCTTTCTAGAATTGAGTCTAATTTCTCTTACCAGTATTGATTAAAACATTTGGCTGTTCATTCACACTGGAAACCTGATTTAGTCTTAGATCTCACTATGGTCTCTGTAATTAAGTACACAAGAAGTAATTTTATCTGGCAGGCGGCGCCTTAAAGGCTTGCTTTCGATTAAAATCTACAAAAAAACAACAATTCTGCCATAAATAGTCTCTGTAGGTTACCATGGCACCGACTGAACTTCTTTTGTCTGTCTTTCCCGTCTGTGCACGCCTGTCTGCGTGTGTGTGCGTCTTGACTGTGTGTACGTGCGGCTGATCTGTTCCGCAGCAAAAGGCAAGAGACAACCGGGCTGCTCTGCGCATCAACAAGGTCCAGATGACCAACGAGACGGTGAAGAGGCAGCAACCGGCGCAGCAGCAGCCCCCCGAGGTGTTTGACCCCAACATACCGCTAGACACAGACCTGCTCTTTAAGGACCCTTTGAAACCCAAAGAGTCAGAGCATGAGCAAGAGTGGAAGTTTAGACAGGTAAGGTTGTATTCAGAGAAGTCAGGGTGTGTAAGCACAGGGCAGGTCAGCGTGTGCTCAGTTTAACCGGAGAGGCAGTTCAGAGAGGGCCCCCACAATCCCCTTGTAGATGTAGCACCGTAAACAAAGGCTGTCCCCCTCTGTCTGCTAGTGATGGGAAGGTAACATACCAAGGCTCCCTTTGCACACTAAACCTGATCTCTGTTCTCCGTTCCCACAACAGCAAATGAGACAGAAAAGCAAGCAGCAAGCCAAGATCGAAGCCACCCAGAAGCTGGAGCAGGTGAAGAACGAACAGCTCCAGCAGCAACAGCAGCAGCAGACGGGCAGCCAGTCGGAGAGTGACGGCCCCAACAGCGGCAATCAGAGCCCTGCCTCCCAACCCAGTAACGGCGCTATGTCCCCAATGCAGCAGCTGAACCCTAAAGAAGGCTTTGCCAGGCCCCAGCTGCCTGGGACGCCCACCTCCGGGCCCCCTGAGGACGTGTTCCTGCGCCCCCCACCTCCTCCTCCTTCAGGCCAGTCCTCTCAGCCTCAGTCCCCTCAGGTCTTTTCCCCTGGCTCCTCTGGCTCTAGACCCTCTTCCCCATGGGACCCCTATGCCAAGATGGTAGGGACGCCCAGGCCTCCTGCTCTAGGGCCCAGCGTGTGCCGCAGGATGTCTATGGAGTCTGGCAAGTCTCCCACCTCCCTGATGGAGCAACAGGACAGAGGGAGGCCCTCTCCTGCTCACGAGTCTTTCGGTTCACCCACATCCATGAGCAGCGACCCCTATTCAAAGCCCCCAGACACACCTAGGCCTGTAGGGGAGATGGATCCGTTTCTCAAGCCCATGGGACCCCCCAGGCCCAGCCAGGCTTCTCAAGGAAGGCCCCCAATGGGTTCCCCAGGCAGGGACCCGTACTCAAGACCGATGATTCGAAATGAGGCCTACCAACGCATGGCCCAGAACAGGATGATACTGTCAGACCCTTATTCCCGGCCCTTGATGGCACCCATTCCAGGTAGCAACGAGTCTGGATCGGTCTCTTTGTTTAAAACACCCATGCCTCCTCCCCAGGCCCAGGACCACTTCAACAGACCAATGCTACATCCCGCTGACCGATACTCTCAGAATCAACAGATTGACCCCTATGCTCAGCCGCCCCTGACACCTCGACCCTCCATGAACGACAGCTTCACAAGTCCCCCCAGAATGGCCCAGCACCACCCCCAGGGAAATCCATTTGCTCAATCTGGGCCGATGCCACAGATGTCCACCAGGAACCCTTACTCTCATGCACCCTCCACCCCAAGGCCCGACCATTTCCAATGCGACCCCTACTCCCAACCACCAGGCACGCCTCGGCCGTCCGACCCCTACTCTCAGCCTCCAGGGACCCCAAGACCCATGAATGAACCCAGTGGTCTACCTCGTCCATTCTTTGAGCCCTATACGCGACCTCCTGGTACACCTCGCCCACACGACAACTACGGGCAGCCGTCAAACACACCTAGCCCATCCTCAGACCCGTACTCCCAGATTCCATCCACTTCTCGGCCTGGCGGCATGAACCAGTTCCACCATCCAGGTCAGAGAATGTCCCCGTCCCACTCCATGGACCCCTATGCCCAGCCGCCTGGTACCCCGCGGCCATCCATGGGGGAGAGGTTCTCCAAATCTCCAGGAAGCCAGAGAGTAGCCATGGACCCATACGCAAACGCCCCAGGGACCCCAAGGCCTGGGAGTGGAGACATTTTCTCTCAGCCTGGAGGAACTCCCAGGCCAATGCTGAATGACCCATACGCCCAGCCTCCGGGAACCCCCAGGCCAGGCATGGGCCCGGAAGGCCTTGGTAGACAAGTGCAGAGGCCTGGACCCATGATGAACCAGGACCCTTTCTCCCCACCTCAAGTCCGAATGCAGGAGCCCTTTCAACATCATGGTTCACAAACGCCCAAGCATCCTGGTGTGCCAGATGAAGGGTTCTCTCAGGTATTGTCCAGAAGACCTAATCAGATACCAGTCCATGACCCATACGAGCATGCAGCTATGAACCCTCGGCCACAGCCAACAGAGAGACTGGAGATGAAGGAACAGCAAGGCATGGGGAATCCTGTCAATGCAGTGCAGGATCCCGCACAGCTGGCTAACAACCCTCAACTGTCTGGCATTCCTACTGAAGCTCAGAGTGTCCCCCTAATAGACAGCGAGGAGAGGCTGAGACAGGTATGATTACATTTACTGTAGTTTGTTAAAACTTGCTAACATTTTATTTGAGGTATGGTGTGATTGGGGTTCTGTTTTTAAACTTCATGAAATATTTGATACCGTGCATAATCAAGACTGGAGTTGTGGCATCCGTTGTTTGAAGTCTTGACCGCTGATCTTTTTTCTAGCGTCAGCGTATTCGGGAGCTGATTCTGAAGCAGCAACAACAGAGGAGTGCCATCCGCCAGGAGCGAGGCCCGCAGGACCCTTCCATCAACATGGCCCCTGGCACACCCAGACCCTGGCCCCAAGAGGGCCACATCCAGCAGGGGGAGATGTTCAGTCGGCCACCACCTCCTTATCCTGGACCAGGCCCAGTGAGAGGCCCCATGAGGTTTCCTGGACCCTTCCTTGGGGACCAACGGGGCCCTTTCCTCAATGAGGGGCAGTTTCCCAGGGCTCAACATCCTGGGGATCCTAATATCAGACACCAGGGCCCAAGGTATGTAAATTAAGAAATTGATATTATGTGATACATCTAAAATGAGTCTTGTTATTTTATCTGTATGAGGACTACATTTCAAGGATGTGTAGAATGCAGAGAGATCTCCTTTCTCTTTCAGGTTTGCATTTCCACCCGGAGGTCAGGGACCTCATGGAGGACAGGAGTTCTTCCCCAGAGGGCCGCACCCAATGCAGGACGTTCACCCCCAGATGAGACGCTCCATGTCTGTGGACATGGCCAAGTCCATGGGAGGCAACCCGGCTGGGATGCCTCAGCACTTTCATCCCCGGGGAATGCCAGTGCAGCAGCACAACATTATGGGGCAGCCGTTCATTGAGCTCAGGCACAGAGCCGTTGAAAGCAGGCTTCGTCTCCCCTTCAGCCCCTCGGGACCCATGCAGGCCACCATGGACTCGAGTGTCCAGCCTCAGAGGCCTCCTGGCTTCATGGGTGGGCCAGAGTTCCGATTCCCTCCAAACCAACTCCCCAGGATGATGGACCCCATGGGGAACCAGAGTGGCCAGATGTCTGCCAGCATGGAAAACCTTCACCAGCAGCCTCAAATGCAGGGCACCGTCATGCCTAGACAGTCACCACTGATGAGATCAATGAGCCAGCCTGCTTCTAATGAGACCCAGAGTATGGCTGGCTCCATGATGCTGCATGGGCAGGCTGAGACAGTCCCCATGACTAGCAGTGAAGGAGTAGAGGAGAAGCTGGACACTGTGGAATCAGCTGTCAAAGACCTTGAAGACGTAGAGGTGAAAGATTTGGTTGACGCTGACTTGGAGAACTTGAATCTAGATCCAGACGATGGCAAAGATTTGGACCTTGAGACAAACGACTTGCATCTCGATGATTTCCTAACCTCAGGAAAGTTTGACATCATTGCATACACAGCAGATCCAGATCTGGATGACATCAAGAAGGACATGTTTAACGAAGAACTGGACCTCAGTGACACTATGGAGGATCACAGTGATGCCTCAGACATCCAGAAGGCTTTGTCTGAGAAGAAGAACTCCAGCGTTGCCACAAATTCCTTCAGTTCAACATCTGGAATGGGAAAATCAGAGCTTTCTGCCAACCAGTCCTCAGCAAATATCAAACCTGAAACTTGCACCAATCAGAACTTGACTTCCCTGCCAACCGAGCAGAGGATCAAGGAGGAAGTTAAAGACGGTCAGATGCCCACGGATGGGACAGACCAGCCAACAGATGAAAGCACTAGTGCTCCAGCTCAGCAGCTCTCTGATTCCACCCCAGTCCTCTCTGGCCTCCTCATCAAACAGCAATCTGAGGACCCTTCACAAAACCCCATGGGAGACTCTGTCAAACAAGCCGACAACCAACCCGACCCAGACGAGACGTCTATGGATGCCTTTGGAGGCGACCAGGTGCTGGACCCGAGTGGTCTGACCCTGGCCCAGCAAGCCCTGTTGAGCCAGACTCTGGGTCAGCAGGGCCAGCAGCATCGGCCCCTGCTGCTGGAGGAACAGCCCCTCCTCTTGCAGGACCTCCTGGACCAGGAGAGGCAGGAGCAGCAGCAGCAGAGGCAGATGCAGGCTATGATCCGCCAGCGCTCCAGTGACTCCTTCTTCCCAAACATAGGTAACTTCACATGCAGGAGCGACTGATGGTCACTGACTGTCAAAATGCACGGGGGACAACACTGGGACGTAGGGTCTCAGAAAGCAACTACCATATTCCAAGTGTTCAGTGGTGCAAAATTTACTGACTACTAATTATGTATATTTTTTTGTTGCTATTTACAGATTTTGACGCTATCACAGACCCTATTATGAAAGCAAAGATGGTTGCTCTGAAAGGTATCAATAAAGTCATGGTCCAAAACAACATGGGAATGACACCGATGGTTATGAACAGGTAAACACAGGTTTGGAACTGACCTTTTTTATGGTGTTTATTGCTAGTGAATCCTTGGCTTCATTATTTGTCAATTCACAGGTTTCCTCCTGCTCCTGTCACCCCATGTCCTGAAAACAGCCCCCTCCCTCCTCCAGTGGTTGGACAGGTGGCAGAGCCAATAGTCAGTGAAACGTCCCATTCGTTCTTCATTCAACATGCATTTAATATACAAGCTTCTGTATGATATCTAAACACAAGTGTTTGACCAAGTTTGACTTTTTCTCAAAACCAGGATAGCAAGCTGACCTCGCAGGTGGTGAGGCCTAACCCCCCGAACTTTGGACCTGGTTTTGTCAGTAAGTGGACCATGTCTATAAAATGTATTCTTATACACTTTGTTTTATGAATATATTTAATACATTTTTTTAAAAGGTGTTAAAGAATGCATAAAACAGCGAGAGTGTAGAGTCTGTCTGTTTCTTTCACTCACTCTGTCATTTGTTGTTTGTGTGTGTTGATGTGGCACTTTATTTAATGTGATGTGAAGCCAGAGTCAATTTTCCACCCTGGTGTTATTCCACCCTCCAATACCTTTTCCTAATCAAATCAAAACTCTTAACAGATACTGCTCAGAAGGCCCAGTATGAGGAGTGGCTTCAAGAGACCCAGCAGCTGCTGCAGATGCAGCAGAAGTTTCTAGAAGAGAAAATCGGAGCTCACAGAAAGTCTAAGAAGGCCCTGTCAGCCAAGCAGAGAACTGCTAAGAAGGCTGGGAGGGACTTCCCTGAGGAGGACGCAGAGCAGCTCAAACATGTCACCGAGCAGCAGGGCGTAGTGCAGAAACAACTGGAGCAGGTAAAACGCTCAGGCTGTCTGGGTTAACAGCAGCACAGCAGCCTGTCTCCAGCACACACTATCTGTCTGGTCGTTCTTCTAAGTCCTAGATGCTGAGAAACCATTTTAGTTCATGCATTGCATGGCACTTATTTAACGCTCTTTGCTCCCTCAGATCCGGAAGCAGCAGAAGGAGCATGCAGAGCTGATCGAGGAGTACCGAGTCAAGCAGCAGCAGAGCAGCATGCCACCGTCTGGGATGCCCGCCATGGCGGCCGTGCCAGGGATGCCCCCAATGCAGGGCCCTGTTGGCATCATGCCAGGAGGACCAGTGATGGGCCAGCCCCCTATGAATCCCATGATGCAGCAGGTGCCTCACCATCCAGGCCAGCCCAACGCGCCACCACGCATGCCCAACGCCCCTGGCTGGCACCCGGGAGCTCCCATGCCCATAGCTGGCCCTGGCATGCCCGTGCTAATGCCCCCGCAGGTGCCCATGAGCAACCCGGCAGCCCAGCCTCCTCAGATTCCCATGGGAAGCCTGCCTCCACACCCACAGATGCCCATCGAGGCCCACCCTCCACAGCCCCAGCAGAAACCTGCTCAGGGAGCCAGCGGCAGCGGGCTCAAGTTTGATGACAACAATCCGTTCAGTGAAGGCTTCCAGGAGCGGGAGAGGAGGGAAAGGTTGCGGGAGCAGCAGGAGAGACAGAGGGTGCAACTCATGCAGGAGGTGGAGCGCCAGCGGGCGCTGAAACAGCGCATGGAAATGGAACAGCAAGGCATGCTGGGGCCTGACAGCAACATGACGCCTCTCTCCCAGATGCCCTTCTTTAATTCGGATCTGCCCCAGGATTTCCTGCAACCTCAAAGACCTCCACAACACCACCAGCAGCAGCAACTTGGCCCCATGTTCCCCCAGCAGCAAGGCATGCAACCAGGCATGGGTTCCCCCCCCGGGTCCTTCATGCAAGGTGGAGACCGACGGACCATGATGGGCAATGGGATGATGGGCCAGGACATGGGGCATGGTTTCGGGCCAGATAACCTTGGGATGCAGGGAGGCGGCTTTGCCCAAGGTCAACCCAGGCCAAGAAGGTTCAGTGGGCCCGGAATGATGCCCCAGATGCCAGGGGAAGGGCTTCCTTTTGGGCCCGAATCTTCCACTCCTCTACCCTCCAACTTCCCTGGCTCGGGCCAGTCTCTCATCCAGCTTTACTCAAACATCATCCCGGATGAGAAGGGAAAGAAAAAAAGGAACCGAAAGAAGAAGAAGGACGAGGATGCAGACTCGGTGAAAACTCCCTCCACTCCTCACTCTGACCTCACCGCCCCTCTGACGCCCTGTGTGTCCGACACCTCCTCCACACCAACCAGGAACGCCCATATGTACGGGGACCAGGATCTGTCCAGGTCCCCATTACTGGGCTCCTCCACCCCAATCCACTCCGAGCTTGAGAGGCAGCTGTCCGGGGGCCTTTCCTCCGACACGGCCAGGGCCCAGGCTCTGGAGCAGGATCGGATCCTCAGCAACATCAAGCTGGAGCAGACCGAGGCTAGCGAGTGCCACGGCCCCCGGGACAGCCAGATGGGCACTGGGATGGGCGCGGTGAAGGAGGAGGCCTGGAAGGGGGCCTTGTCCCCTTTCCCTGCCGGTCAGAGCCCCTCCCACAATGCCAAGGGGGAGTCTGGGAACGAGCTGCTGAAGCATCTCCTGAAGAACAAGAGCACGCCTCCCCGGGGGCTGGCCCACCAGAGGTCTGACGAGAGCCTGCGCTCGGAGGAAGAGGAGGCTGCCGACTGCAAGGCCCTGCTCCGCCAGAGCTCCATGGACAGCAACGGGGTGAGTCCGATTAGTCATGGTGACCGCTACCTAACTTGCACCGTGAGTCACTGCCACCCAGCGTGATTCAGAGAGCGATGACAATCCCGTCACAGCAAAATTGGTATGAGTCATGGCACTGGTTATATGAATGAGTCATTTTTTTTTCATGTTTTTTCATGTTTTTTTTGTTTTTTTTCACTAGTCTCCTAAAAACATCAAAATATAAATACTGCCAGAACCCAAACCTTTTGAATGATTTTTGCCTCAACCAGGGCTTACTGTTTTATTTATTGTAGGAGATGCGGCATCTTGAACTGTGTTTGGTCTGTGTTTTGTCCCCCCCTACAGGCCTACTCAGACGGCCAGCTGTCTGGCCCTCCAGAGTTTCCTGGTCCCTTGTTACCTGAACAAGACAAGAAGAAAGGCCGCAACAAGAGGGCTCCCAAGGGTGGAGAGAAGCCCATCTCTCGCTACAAGAAGAGGAGGAAAGATGGGGAGGAGAAGACCCTGGTGCAATCCAGCGAGGACACACTAATGACCCAGCTCAAACAGGTAAGACCCCACCTAATTAGGACCTCTCGTTCA
The DNA here is from genome assembly GCF_054491055.1 of Hypomesus nipponensis. Lineage (NCBI taxonomy): Eukaryota > Metazoa > Chordata > Actinopteri > Osmeriformes > Osmeridae > Hypomesus > Hypomesus nipponensis. The sequence continues at coordinate 2,876,746 of NC_140370.1, forward strand.
ACCATCGAGAAAGCAGATACTCCGGGTCAAACTTGGACAAGAATATTTATGATATCGATGGCGTTAGCTGCAGAAAGAGTTGGAAACAAGCTCCCAGTGTGTACTGCTTACACCCGTACATCATAGGGATATTACTGTCATTATGGACAAGCAAATGATAGTGACTGTTGAACTCCTTGGGATTAGCTGGGGTTATTATTCCAAAGAATGGTATGGAGAATTATGATTATGCTGTAACCCCCCCTGTGCCTCTTATTGGTTTAAGCTCTTTACAGCTGTATGCTTATTTAAAAAGGCCTAGTGCAATGGGAACTAGTTTTAACTTGAGTTTCTACTTTCCAGACAAGAGATGGAGTTGAATTTTTTCAATTCCATTAAATTAGAGTTTAATTAGATACCAACATCATGCTCAATAATTGCACAATTTTGACTTCACAGAGCCAAGAATAATGGCAGAAAATTAATTTAATGGACAATCTAGACATAATAAAGCAATTTCCTTTCGATGCATGTGAAATTATAAACATTAACAAGACAAACTGTGCCCCTAAAACCAGGGCTGCCAGTGCTACTGGAAATATATCAAGGAATACATACAGCAGGACTTACCATTAACACTTATCTTGAGCAAGAACACTGCATATTGTATGAAACATGCAAATGTGTCAGTGAGGTGTTACAGACTCATTAGCCCTTATTAACATGTGGTAATAACTTACCCTGGACCCCTGTTCGGTCTCCCTCTCCCTCTCTCCCAGCAACTGTCCCTCCTGCCCTTGATGGAGCCCCTGATCGGGGTCAACTTTGCCCACTTTGCTCCCTACGGCAGCGGGCAGCTGAACGGAGAGAACCTCCTGTCTGGGACCTTCGGCAGCGCCTCTCTGGATGGAGTCTCAGACTACTACTCCCAGTTGGCCTACAAGGTAGGTTGTAACACTGTACTCCCCCCACTTCAGAGACATCTGAATAAGGAGTGTAAATGTCTGCTGCGGATTGATTTAAGCTTTCTAGAAAAAGTCATTTTCATTTTGAGTCCGACGTGATGTTTACCATGCTGTTGCTGCGAGGAAAGTCTTGCTGTTTCAAGCAATGCAACTGTACACAACTGCTGTTGTTTGTGTGTGTGTTTGTGTGTGAAAGAGTGAGAGAATGTTTGTCCAAAATGCTTCTGCAATAAAAGGTAATACAAAAAACACTCATTTTTTTGTTTCCAGCAGAACAACCTGAGCAACCCCCCTACTCCCCCAGCGTCCCTCCCCCCGACGCCCCCGCCTGTCAACCGGCAGAAAATGATCAACGGCTTCGCCACCACAGAGGAGCTGGCTAGTAAAGCCGCCGCCATGGGTAAAGCATGTAGGGCTTATGGAACAGGAGGGTGGCTATGCACAACTGACTGGCCACGGTCTCAGATGTCTGAAATCTTTCAAAAGAACGAAACAATGCATTAGTATTGTGTCTACATGCCATATATTTTCTGCAGATTGAAGATGGTTATCAGGATGTAGCGTAGCTCCATCACTTGTAGTATCCGTATGTCCAAGTCTGAGGGCCCTATTTTAACAATCTGAAATGCAAGTATCAAAACGCAAAGCACAAGTAGCTTTGTGGGCGGGACTCCAGCACTGTTGCTTTTATACCGGCGGGATGAATGACTTTGCGCCTGGCGCAAATTTAAAATGGGTTGGTCTGAAGTAACTACTTTACTAATGGTTGTGGTTTGGGCGTAACGTGCAATAAACCAATCAGAGCGTCATCTCACATTCCCTTAAGAGCAGGTGTGCTTGTTCTATGGCGGATTGCTATTATAACGGCAGATTTGCCAGGCGCACGCCAGGAGCGGTTCACAGCCGAGGACACCGACGTTCTCGTCAGGGCCGTAAAAGACAGAGAAAGGACATTGTTTGGGAAAGGCAGAGCAGTTTTCTCATTGCACTCAGTTGCCCATTCATGCTGCTCATTGAAATTCTTAGTATTATTTTTGGATGTATTTAATTTTTTTTAATGTTATATTTTTTAATTGTTTAGTTCTTAGAATTAGATTAACCATTGTACTTTTTTACATAATTTAAGACCCGTATATGTTTATTGTTTGCACCTTCCTGCCACAGTAAATTCAGTTTTTGTGTAACATACATGGCAAATAAACCCTTAAAATAGCATCTGAATAACGCACCATTGACTTTAGACTACGTTTCTCCTGGTCTGTGGATGAATAGTTTTTCTGAACCTGCAAAATAGCACCAGGGAACGTTTGCACCAGAACACGCCTCCTTTTTTCGCTGAACCGCCCCCCGGGAGCGCCAGGCCATTCCCTAATAACTGACGTGCGTCTGTGGAGGGAAAAGGCCGCTTTGCGTCGAGTGCAAACTTGGAATGATACTTGCATCGTTGACAAAGTCAATTGCTCTGGGTGCAAGATAGGGCCCAGAGTATCTCATGTCCATTGTTTCTCCTCTGCACAGTGTCCAAAGGCCTGGTTCCCAAGCCCTTCCACGTCCCCTTCAGGACTGAGGAGGAGCTGCTGGCCCGGGCCATAGCCCAAGGCCCCAAGACTGTGGACGTCCCTGCTTCTCTCCCCACACCACCCCACAACAACCAGGAGGAGCTCAGGTAACAACCTACCCACCCTCTTTAGAAGGTCTGGCATGGAAACAAGTTATCCTATATGACTCCCTCCATGGGGGCCTACTGTGTACGTGGAGAACATCTGTACATATTTTTTAAACAAAGTTAAAAGCGCATCTTGTCGCTCAAGCCCACAACTTGTAATGTTCTCTTGTTTATTGAATGTTTTCTTGGGTATATATCATTATGTTTTATTGTTGGTTTTGTTGTATTTTGGGGTTTCTGCGAGCACATGGGTCAACCGTAAAATTGTGCTATGTAAACAAAATTGAATTGAATCCATAGCAAAACTCAATGAAGTGGCCTTGATTTACTAACAAGTACTCCTCCCCTGCCCTTTCTAGGTTGACTGGTATCACGTGACCACACACTCCCTGACGTTAACGGGTTTTCCCTCTCTGCTTTCCTCTCCTTCTCCTCCCCCTAGCCGAGGACAGGAGCACTGCAAGGACAGGGACACGCCTGACAGCTTCGTCCCCTCGTCCTCCCCCGAAAGTGTGGTTGGCATGGAGATCAGTCGATACCCGGATCTGTCCTTGGTGAAGGAGGAGCCCCGGTCCCCCTCTCTTTCCCCCGTCCTCCCCATGCTCCCTGCTCCCACCGGGATGACCGGCGACAGGACAGGTGACACTGACAGCTCTCTCGCGGCGGCCTCCGGACCATTCAATCTTAGATTCTCCAAGAAGTGCTTACCGTTGTCAACAGTGACTTGGCAAGTCGATACAACCCGAGTGTATGTTCTGTCCTGACCCGTCTCCCTCTGTGCTCTCTCGTCTTCCTGAAGGCTCGCTGACCAGGCTTCAGGACATCAAGACGGAGCCCTGTAACCTGTTCTTCAGTTCTCACTCGGGGCCTATGTGTGACTCCAAGCCTGGGCTGGTGTCTGTGGCCATCACGCTGAGGCCAGCGGCAGCAGAGGTTAGCCGCTCTCATACTTTCTGTGACACGCTGAAAAAACGGACATGTATCCATCAAGCTTCGGTACCTAGTTGTTAGGTTGTATGTGTCGTCACAACGCTCCTCAAAGCACATCTCTTTCGTACTGCCTATAACCTTTGGCCTTTCCTATCTTTCCCGGCGTATTTTCTTTATCTGTCCTCCTGATTCGAGATGTAGTTTTAACCGCCATCGTTTTTGAACTCACCCATATAGGCACATTTTGTGTAGGATGTCCTTGAGTGTTCGGAAAGGCCTCTGTCAAATGAAATGAAATACTATTATTATGCACGAGTGTACTATACTAATCTATTAATGAAAAAACAAAAGTCTTAAAAGAAAGTGGCTCAGCGGGTGTAACCAGTCGATCTTGTGGCCGTTCCAGAACATCACAGGCGTGGTGGCAGCCATATCAGACCTGCTGCGTGTGAAGATCCCCAGCAGCTATGAGGTCAGCAGCACCCCCGAGCGCGGGCCTCTGGCCATGCTGAGCGGGCTCCGCGTGGGCCCCCACGGCCTGGAGCACCGGCCCCCCACCGCGCTCTTCCATGGCCGCGTGGACATGGGGCCAGGCCCGGGGGGCCAGCGCCTCAGGGCTGGGGGGCCCCAGGGGATGATGCAGCATCAGGGGCAGCACATGCCCTTCCAGCCCCACGCCTCAGGTGAGAGGAGCACTTGTTATGAACGCTTTTCCTTTTGGGAATGAATTGTAAAGAATCATGTATCTTACACCGGGAGCCCTTCTACAAGAGGGGGCAATTTTAACCCCCCCCCCCCCACACACACACACACACATATACACAAAAATCACCAAATCACCCCCCCACACTCATACACACACACACACGTCCTGGTCGGCTGCAGACATGATTAGCCCTGGTTAATAATGTTTACAAACGGTCCATGTTTTTTTTTTTTTTTCTTCCCCCCCTCGGGATTCGTTATCCGTCTGTCACTGCTAGCCCCCGTTTCTGGGCCCAGGTTGCTGACGGGCATGGTTATTGATCGGAGACAACGATCCGCCGAGCTAATGAAACCAGCTAATGATCCCCGAGGCCGACCTCACTGGAGCACCGACCCTCGCTCAGTGCTTGTCAAACTGTCCGCCCTGCCCTTAATGAATGTGGTCAGTTCACTCAAACACTGGCCGATGGGAAAGTGGACACCTCATCAAGGGGCCGATGGCTTCTAGCCCTTCTTCTCAATTAGCTGCTGTCATTTCCTCGGCGAGGAGAGGGTCCTAAACCCAAAGTGTCTCATCTCTTAAGTGATCGTCCTCGTTTCCTTTCCATTTGGTCCTGGAGTTTGCCCAATACTAACAATTCCTGTGTATGCTCAGAATGAAATGACGTATCATCGAGGCCTAACAAAGGTTAAGCCATGAGTTGGGACATGTGCAATGGACTGTGGCTGTGTTACAGGGCCCGTCCCAGCCAGGGAAGCCCATCACAGGCCGCCCGGCAGCCCTGGTCCAAAGCCTCAGTGGTGCTGTAACTGCAAAGTGGTGGTCCTGGGAAATGGAGTTCGCAAGTCCATCAAAGACCTTCTCATACACAAACAGGTAAACTACCAGAGCCCTTCACTTGCTAACCTTGAGTCAGTGTCAAGTAAAATCAGAAGAGTAAATAATCTGCATTGATGATATGATTGGGTATATGATCTGTCCCTCGTTATTACCATCATGTACAGAGCTGAGGCTCCATAGGATCCATTAAGTGTGCTTGTTCAGTGCAAAAACATTGGCCTCTGTCTGTCATCAGAATGTTGTCCTTTAAGAAGGATGTAGTGCTCAAGCATCTGTTAGGGTCTCCAGGGCCTCCTTTTACAGACAGACGGGTCATGACCCGAGGCCCACACTTCACTTCAAAGGCTGTTCTAATTCACAGAGTTAGCCCGAAGGCCCACAAATACAGACATTCATATGTGCATATGCTCACACACACACACACTCCACACACACACACTCACTGCACACACATTATGCTCTGATTATGTAAATCCTCGTTGGAGTGAAATCAATCTCGGGGCAATTAGTGGGTTAAGCGCCCTGCCCTCAGACTGTGGAGTCTGGGGAGGATATTTGAACATGGGAGAGCTGATGTTTGATGTTCATTTGATATAACTCCCCTCTTACAGTAAATGGCGTTTTTCCACGCATCAATCTTTTTGATTTCATTTGAGTCTTAAGCTTTTTAGCCTTCTCACTCTTAACTCTCTCTCCCCTTTTCTCTCTGTCCGTCACCATCTCTCTCTCTCTCTCTCTCTCTCTCTCTCTCTCTCTCTCTCTCTCTCTCTCTCTCTCTCTCTCTCTCTCTCTCTCTCTCTCTCTCTCTCTCTCTCTCTCTCTCTCTCTCTCTCTCTCTCTCTCTCTCTCTCTCTCTCTCTCTCTCTCTCTCTCTCTCTCTCTCTCTCTCTCTCTCTCTCTCTCTCTCTCTCTCTCTCTCTCTCTCTCTCTCTCTCTCTCTCTCTCTCTCTCTCTCTCTCTCTCTCTCTCTCTCTCTCTCTCTCTCTCTCTCTCTCTCTCTCTCTCTCTCTCTCTCTCTCTCTCTCTCTCTCTCTCTCTCTCTCTCTCTCTCTCTCTCTCTCTCTCTCTCTCTCTCTCTCTCTCTCTCTCATATCCTTCCTGTTTCTGTAAACCATGGCTGTCCTCTGGCTAGGAGCTAGATGGCCAGCCTCGACCAGATGAGAACCTGGTCTTCTGCAGCCACAGCTGTTTCCTGCTCTACTCTGCCTCCTCCTCCTCGACAACATCCTCCACACAGCCCCGGCCAGCCACACACACCAAGGTTGGTCCCGCCAACACCCCTGGAACCAAACCAGACCCCAGAGACGTGAGATGCATCCACACGAGTAGGAGGATGTATTACACGGATGACTCGATTGCATTTCTCTTTCCCAGGATTCGGTGTCTCTCCTGCCGGAGTGTGAGCAGAAGGAGAGCCTGTCCAAAGCCCAGCACCAGTACAGCAACAACATGTCCTCTCTCGACGTCCACTGCCTGGCCCAGCTCCAGCCCAAACACTCGCCGCCCTCCACCCCTCCCATCCCCTTCCCCTCCGCCGGCGACGCCCCCAAGGCCGAGGCCAAGTCGGACGCCATCAAGGTGACGGTGAAGCTGAAGGCACGGCCGCGCCCCCACCACCACCACTCTCAGGACTCCTGGCACCAGGGGAAGAGGCAGAAGGGCCTGCGCTGGAGGAAGTGGAGCCTCCAGGTGGTGGTGCCCAGGGGGAACTCCCAGCTCCCGGACGAGGACAAGATCGACGAGCTCCTGCGGAAGCTGGGCGCCTCCCTGCGTCCCTCGGCCCTGCTCCGGGACCAGCGGCGCTGCTGCTTCTGCCACCAGCTGGGGGACGGCGTCACCGATGGCCCCGCCCGGCTGCTCAACCTGGACCTGGATGTGTGGGTGCACCTCAACTGCGCTCTGTGGTCCACCGAGGTGTACGAGACCCAGGCCGGCGCCCTCATCAACGTGGAGCTGGCCCTGCACCGCGGCCAGGCCGTCCGCTGCGCCTTCTGCCAGCAGGTGGGCGCCACCAGCGGCTGCCACCGCCTGCGCTGCACCAACGTGTACCACTTCACCTGCGCCCTGCAGGCCCACTGCACCTTCTTCAAGGACAAGACCATGCTGTGCCACGCCCACCGGCCCCGCGGCACCACCGGACAGGCTCTGGAGCACGAGCTGCGCTGCTTCGCCGTCTTCCGCCGCGTCTACGTGCAGCGGGACGAGGCCAGACAGATGGCCAGCGCGGTGCAGAGGCCCGAGCTGGGCTACACCTTCCGTGTGGGCAGCCTGGTGCTGCACGCCATGGGCCAGCTCACTCCTCAGCAGATGGCAGCCTTCCACTCGGCCACCGCCATCTACCCAGCCGGCTACGAGGCCTGCCGCATCTATTGGAGCATGCGCCACGGCAACCGGCGCTGTCGCTACGTGTGCGCGGTGGAGGAGAGGGAGGAGCGGCCAGAGTTCACTATCCGAGTCATCGAGCAGGGCTACAAGGACCTGGTGTTGGCCGACTCCACTGCTAAGGGTTTGTAGCTTCTGTTTGTCTCTGTGCCAGTAGTCAGCTAGTGTAGGGCTCCAACAACAAATTGATGAAAGCGATCACGTTTGATTGTGAAAATAGTTCTGTCGTTATCGATTCGTTGGGTCAAAGAATTGGTTAACTAAGCCTGTTGACACTTCATTTGTGTTTTTATTTTTTAGAATTGATAATATTTTAACACCCCTGGGGTCTGATTTCAAAACATTGCGTACGCACAAAATCAGGCATACAGCACTTTCTGAGCAAGCATTGGGATTTATCAACAACAAACTTGACAGAGACTGCTGTCCTCCTCGGACACTTTGGCCCAAGCGTACAGACATGGGGGAATGAGAATGCAGTTAGCTGTTGTAACCTAACCATGGATGTCTTTCTCCTTGGCTATTGTTTTACCAGGGGTGTGGGATAAGGTCCTGGGCCCAGTGTCTGAGAGGAGGAATGAATCAGGAACTCTGAAACTTTTCCCTGTTTACCTGAAAGGAGAGGACCTGTTTGGACTCACCATCTCTGCTGTCACAAAGATTGCAGAATCGGTTTGTACCCGTTTTTGGTTTTTCTTCCAAGTAATTAGACAAATTGTGAATGGATTGCATTCTCATCTTTGGACAGTGAAGTTGCGGTTAAGATGTAAATACGTTTGGTTTGGTTGCAGCTACCCGGGGTGGAGTCCTGTGAGAGGTACAACTTCCGCTACGGACGCAACCCTCTGATGGAGCTACCCCTGTTTTTCAACCCTGCCGGCACAGCCCGCGCCCAGCCCCGAACCAGCTCCACCTCCACCTCTCTGGTCATAAGGTACAGTATGGAGAGAAAGGTCTACAGGCATTCATACCCACTTAAGATTTCACATCGTGTATGGCTGTAATTACCAAGGCAAAGTCTTGCGGTTTTTGTTTGGTAACTCTACTTTCCTGTCCCAACCCCCAGGCCCCAGACCGTTTCCCCCCCCACCAGCTCCAGGTCCAACCAGAATGCGGCCCAGGGCGAGGGTGGTGCCCCCCACACCAAACCCCCCACAGTGCACCCCAGGTCCTCTCAGTACCGCTGGATGAAAAGCGAGTGGAGAGCCAACGTCTACCTGGCCCGCTCTCGCATCCAGGTGAGACCCCACGTCGCTCCACCTGTTGGTGACCACTGCACATTCACAAGTCCGGGTCTCCCCGGTGGCTCACCGGACAAGTGCTCGCATCACGGAGGCTGAAGCCTTACCACAGCGGCCTGGGTTTGAATCCGGCTCAGACCATTTCCTGCATTTTGTCCCCTCTCTCGCTCTCCCTATATTTCCTGTCATTCTTCACTGTCTATCCCATTAAAGCACAAAATGGCCTAGAAATATGTGTCGAAAGTCTACCAGCTAATGTGAAGTATAGACTTCTCACGTATATGTATACAGTAACTGTGAGTCAATGACCGGCTCCTCAGGGTCTGGGACTGTTTGCCGCCAAGGACGTAGAGAAGCAAACCATGGTGATCGAGTACAATGGAACCATCCTCCGCAACGAGGTGGCCATCAGGAAGGAGAAGACGTACACAGCTCAGGTCAGGAGCCGGGAGCCCCAGCCGTCACACTCAGGTCATTGGTATCTAGCAAAGACTGCCACGGCTCTTATTGAGGCGATTATTGTCTTTTTATCTGGTTTTCAGAATCGAGGAGTGTTCATGTTCCGCATCGACAGTGAACATGTGGTGGACGCCACTCGTACGGGCGGCTTGGCGAGGTGAGGAAGGGCTCTGTGGAGTGTAGCGCGTCCACGTCAGCATGCTGACAGACACGGCCTGCATCATGGACTGTGTCATTTGAATGTTCTGCGTTTGCAATTCTAGGTACATCAACCACTCTTGCACCCCTAACTGTGTCGCTGAGAGGGTCACTTTTGAGAGAGGCTATAAAATCATCATTGGCACCAATCGCAGAGTAGAGAAGGGAGAGGAGGTGAGTGCAATTATTGTTATTTACTTTTTTTACAGACACTTTTCTTCATTCACAGGGACGCACCTCTCAACTGTGTACTCTGCATTATTTTCCAGCTGTGTTTTGACTACAAGTTCGACTCTGTGGACGACCAGGACAAGATTCCCTGCCACTGTGGAGCACCCAACTGCAGGAAGTGGATCAACTGACAAACAACTACATAAGAGGACATTTAAACACAAATGCATTCCATGCCAATAATCTGCCCTGGGAAAGAGGAGGGGTTTTCACACTAACATCAGGCTCAGGCCTTCTGTTCATCCTGAATCCCGCCTTAGGAGTAAGGAGCCGGTAGGGTTGAGAAAGCTAGAAGGACATAAGAGGATGTGACTTGTGCCATATGTTGCAAGCTCTGCTTCATTCAGACAACCTTGTGTCTGTCAGCATGTGTTAGATGTACATAAGGCGCAGAATCCACCAGCGAATGAGGAGAGAGCACTGTGCGGGGCGCGGCCTTATTGGTTATTAAGGGCAGGCCCTTTTGTTACATACTATCAATGTGTACCATATGACTAAATGTAGACATCACTGAATGGGGAATGTACAGCAATGACTACCACGAAGGGAAAATTAACTTGCACTAAAAAAGAGACAAATACACACACACACACACAACTTTAAAATACTTGATTCCATGAGTCAGTTTTATCATAGGTTTCTTGTCATGTGATTTGAGTGGAATTGGAGAGGACGTTTTGTATTTATTGAGTGAATGAATTTTATTCTCAAAATTATGAGACAGTTGAAAGAAGACTGAACCGCTATTGCTTTTTGAAGATTAAAGACATGCTGTTACTTTTTGTATAAATGTAAATTAAGAAAAATATAGGAATAACCGACCAAATACTACCTTAACCTTGTTGATGTTTGGGATGTTTTTGAACTGCTTTTGTTTCATTTGTCATTGAAATTTATTTAAGATGGACATTATGATTTCAGTTTGAGAGTATATATTATGATTATTCTGTACAGAATTTGTAAAATAACCACAATAATTCACAAAAGTATTTTTGTTGTATTAAAAGTATGGTATTGTAGTGTAGTGTTTTGTGATTTACACGTACTTTGACCACTCAAGAAGAAATATTTTTGTTGACTAATGTGGTAACAAGTTATTGCTTAAAGAATCTAACTCTTCTGGTGTAAGAGGACATTCTAATGTATTCGCTGTTAATCAGGTTTGATTTTCTAGAACTGTGAATTAGGTTTTAAGCCACCCAAACACAACTTTTACTTTTTTAACCAGAATAGGCTAGGAAACCACCTTGTTGTCCTCTTTTGTTTTTTTTCTTTTGTTTTTTTACATTGAAATTATGTACAGTTGTCCCATGACATTGTCGACCATTTCAGATGTGTGAAATTAAGGTATGGAGACACACACACACACAAAATCATGATTTGTGGGAAAACTTGTTAGAGACAGTAGGTGGTGCTACATTTTCAATGGAGATGGCATTCTACTTAATCAGAAATCTATCTTACACAGACACTTCACAAGTGGCAAATGGAAGAGGTTTTGCGTGCACAATTTCAAGTTGACTGTATAATTTTGGAGACAGTCTTAGAACTTGTAATGTATATGGCATGTATTTTTTTAACTTTCCGAATACTCAATTGTATATATTTTCTCAATGAATGGTTGTAACAAAATTGTTTCTTGGATATTTTTCTTCTTGTATTATATGACATCATCCTGCCAGTGTGTTTGTGCTACATTTTTCTTGGTCCTGTAAAGTAGTCAAAAATGTTTTTGGAAAAATGCCTTTTGAAGTGTACAGAGTAATATGAGGTTTGGAGTTTGTGGAATTGAATTTAGAAACATTTACAAAAATAAACTATTTTACATCTTAACGCGTTGTGTTTTTCATTTACTAGACATCATATAAACTATAAATTGTATTGTCTCCTGTCACGACGTAAGGGCGGCATGCTCTTGGGAGACATCTACTGAGCAAACACGAAACTACTGTAGCGTACTGTAAATGTGCTGTACTGTTGTTGAAAGATTGCTCATCGCGACTGACAGACATTGATGTTGAATACACCCCAAAGGTAACGCGTACTTGGTGTAGGCAACACTTCCTGGTGAATTTGTCGTCGAAGCCGTAGACTTGAAATTAACAACTAGCCTGCGTTTCAGATAGAGATTAACAATGCACTTTGAGACATTAAGGTCCGTCTTGTTGAAATGAAAGAAATCTGAACATCCAACTTGATCCAGAAAATGGGAAGCCCCGTGATGGAGTCCAATAAGGACTCAAAGAAAACGCCAAAGAAAAAGAGAACACTACGGATAAACATGCCGGTAAATTAATGTGGTATACAATATTAACAGTAACAACTATATTTTACTATTTCGACAAAGCATAATTCCAGATGATTGTTATGTTGATATTACTATTGCGGAACATTGTGCAATGTTAAGGTATGCGCAGTTGCGTAAATACGCCACAGCACTTTTATTTGAGCATCAGTAAGTAATAAGCGAGTTTTGAAAATTAGAGATAATGCTATAGCTACATGATCTCTCATTTTCAAAACTCGTTTTTCATGTAAAACTGTTCAGCCCCTCGAGTGTATGCAGCATGACGTGATACAGTACGACATACCTTTCCCTCCATAGAAACTGACAGCATACAATTAATAGACTAACGATCAGCATATGTTTCTGCGGCAGACTCCCATGAAGAAGATTCAGCTTGTCTAACACATTATTTGCACAAGACTGACATTCAAACAGACCAGTGTATGGTGATGTCCAAGGAATAGTCGTCTTGTTTTGAGGCCCTATAATAACGTCAAGGGAGCAAGTGCTAAAACTGTTGAAAATAGTAAGAAAGGTTTCAGTATACTGAAACTATTTTTTATGGTATTACATAAAGTTTTTTTCGTTCAACAACACAGCATTATTGTTCTCTGTCAGTTGTGCATGAAGTGAAGTAATACAACCTTCAAAAGGGTCGTAAATGGTTCCTTGGAAGAAAAGAGTTTGCCTTTACGCATGCTGCTAGAGACTCGATGTTTACCAATGAAAAGAGGAAGGCCAGGAAACATCTGGTAGGAAACATGCAGCTTTGAAAAAACACTCAATTATGAGTCATTGTGGCCAGAGTTACTATGGGCAACTGAAGTCCAGATTTATTACAATTGGTTTTATTGTCCTTTTTCATATTTTCGTCAAATTTAGCATATTTCTGATTGGGTTTGCTTAACCATTCCCCCAGAAAGGAGACAAAGAGAGAGACCGGGGTAAACATGAGAGATAAAAAACAAATATTGAAATCATGTGTAATTCAGAAGAAACGTCCCTTGAATATAAAGAGACCGGATGACAAGGCATTATTATTGTCATCAATTTGGACTGTGCATCACATGTTACTGTGGATGACATCCACAACATCCCAGCTATCACATGCCCTCAGACCTGGTACATCAACCAAACATTTAAAAAGTGTCACCTTTCCGTGCTAGCGTACAGAAAGGCGTACAGAAAGGCGTGTTAGTGCAACTAAAGTACTTTTCTTACTGCAGGTCACAACACAAATGCAAATTCAAATGACATGGGTCAAGTTGGGTAAAAAATGATGATTTAGCCAGCTCAACTCCTCCTGTTCTAGTCATTGCTCGTCCTTCAGGGTGAAGCACATGCCTGAGGCAGATTGTAAGCACAGATAACAAAAGGAATCAAAAGGAAAAAAATTGACCAACCCAGGTTGCCAGAGATGTGGCTTCCATTGCATGGTTAGAAAAGCATTGCTGCCTGTCATGACATGCATACCATTAGGTATAAATAGTGCTATTTCCTGCATCAGAATGATCTATCTCTCTCTATTTCTCCCTCCCTGTCTCTCTCTTTATCTTTGTGTAATGGTGTGTGTATATTTGTCTGTGTTTGTGTCTGTGTGTGTATGTATGTGTGTGTGTGGGTGTGCATGTAGGACTTCAGTGCTTTTACTTCCCCCCAGCTAGACTGTGAGACTGAAACCTCTGACAAGGATGGCACAAGAAAGGTAAACTATCTTGTCATTAGTATCTTGCTATGTTTTTGTTGAACCCAACATTTTGCTTGTGTCTCCTCAATACCATCTCACTGTTGGCATGACAGTTTTTTCACCTCCTGCAGACTTATTTGTGATCAGATGAGTCTATGGTGGTACAGTCCATAGCTCTATGTTTTGCATTTTCTTGCAACCATCCCAGACTGCCTTACGATAATAACCCACCCACTCTGGCTAGCCTGGGATCATGTACAGGAAATGTATCCTAGTAATGCTTTCTTCTTCTCTGTTTACTGTTTTGACTGTCTGAGTTAACCTAATCCTGTCTCAAGACCCAACTTTGTCTCAATAATTTTTTCGAAGTATTTCCCATGGTTTAACTCCTCCCCATTTGAAGTTGTAAAAGAAAACACCTATGTAATGTGGGCTTATGGAGGAAGTTGATTGGTCTCCAGATAAGCCAATTTTTTTGTTGTTGTTTTGCTTGCCTTACACGGTCTAGCACAACCCTTGAAGGAGAATTAGTTGAAAACAGAAGAGTTACAATCTGGTTTGTATCTCCTCAGATTTTGGATTGGTTCAAAAGAAGCAGGGAGCAGGGCCAGGGTTGAACTAGTACCTACAGTAAAACATAGTGGTAGCTCGCTATGAGAACAGAGTTGAGATCCATTGAAACATTATTGATTACAGTTTTTCACAATTGCTAAAACAAATTTCTTGAAACAGTCACCCACTTTCTCAAAACTGTAAACGCAAAACCTCATCTTCAAGCACTATTTACAAAACCTCTGAATCCTCTTGCAAAATGAAACTTTTGCCTCAAAACAGATTTATCGTGCTCAAAATCAAACACTGCTTTCAAAACATAAACAAAGTGATCAAAATTAAAATCACTATCAAGTAAACAATACACAAAAAAATAGAAAACACATGGTTCAAAACATATAGGTCTCAGGGAGAACTGAGATTACATAAACAAATTTCATATTTATCCGTCATTTTCTTTTGATGAACAAAAACATGTTCTATCATAGTGGCTCAAAGTGATCAGAAATGTCTACTCTGCTTTGCTCTTTGCAATTGTTTTACTCTTTCTCCTCCTTTTACCCTATACAGTACTGTACCCTGCATCTCACTACTCACAACTCACTCTTGTTCTTTGTTGATATGAACCTGCAACCAGTCGAAATCTTTTGAGCAGTCAGTACAGTTACTGTAACAAATGGAAAGCACAATGTTCAGGGCCAATTGGTTCATTGTACGGTATACAGCCTACAATGCACTGTACTACAGTATACAACACTACAGTAAAAGGGACAAAAATCAAAGGAGTAAACATGTGATCAATGTGCTTCTTCTTGTCTTTGGGCTGGGTTAGGCCAGAGCACTTTGTCGACTTCACAAGCAATATTTTCCCACCTTCAACCTGTTTGTTCTCTGAACTGGCTTATATTGGCTGTGTCACATGATTTGAAACAAGTGAAATCTATTTTGAGTGGTTTTGTTTAGTGAATGACATGTTTTCTCTATTTGTATTTGATTGTTGCCATTTGTGTTTACCAGTATGGATGAGATTGTGCTTTAGAGTGCAGAATGTGTTTTAAAAATGTGTTTAGAGTTTTGCTGAAAATTCTAAGTGAGATCTGCAAATTGTGTTTTACCATGTGAAATGGTTTAAGCCAGGTATTGACAACAGACAGGCACAATTAGCTACATGACTTCAGGCAACTTTATTCAGCCAATGGATTTTAGTGTTTTAGCAATTGAGCAAACTGTAAACACTTGAGTGTAATCATATGTGGAAACAGCTAAAGAGAACTTAATTGAACTGAATTATGATTTAAACAACTCTGGACCCTTGCCCCCTGCCTGATTGTAGACTAGAAACGCCCACAACACTAAATAGTGATAAATCACTTCTCATCTACAGTGTTTTTCTCTCTCAACACCACAAGTGCGTGGTGGAGCCCCTGGTCTCAATGGCTGTCTTCACAACACACTGCTTACTTCAAATAGCTTCATATGCATATTGTATGCCGTGCAGTAGGTGCTACTGTATTCAGTAGGTGGGTCTGCAGTATTGTTTGCAAAAATCTTTATACTTTCCAGAATAAGTAGCAACCCAACCTACAGTATATATGCAGCCACTAATCCGTAATGCAGGTGATCCTTAATTCATGGTGTTGTCCATCTAAGGCACTGTTTTCACATACTATAAAACGTTTCACATACACAGAAATGCCCCTTCTACAGGAACGTTGAATAAGAATTCAGACCCAGCCTCTGACATCTTTCAGTTAAAGATGTCATGTGGACACTCATTTATTTGTAGGAGGTTAGACTGTGTGTCATGTTTGGTTTTCAGTTAGCTCCACAGTGATGAAGTGAGCCATATAGTGAGCTGGAACGAGCATGACTGTGTACATAACATTAGCATGGACAGCACTTACTGTAAGATTGTGCAGCGTCAAATTGATTAAATAGAGTGCAGCTCTGTTCCTCTGCCGTTGGACTACGTTTTAAGCTTGGCAGACATATTGACTGTTTCTGTCCAAGATTTCAAGAGTGTCTGTCCCTGTGAACAGTGAGGACTGAGAGTTCAGTATCAGCCCGTCTTGTCGGACAGCTGGGACCAGCTAGAGGACAGGCATGGTGGCCCTCTGACATCTCACAGAGGCTGTTCACCCCCTCTCCCCTTAGACCTCAAAAGGTTGGTCATGGTGGGGAGAAACCCTGTGTAATTTCCCAGCCCTCACTAATGACCAGCACCCCTCACCAAGGCTCACCAACCAACCAGACCAAACCACCAACCCCCAGCTTGGGTAGCAACATTTGTTTTCAGCTACCTGCCCGTCCTTTGATGAACATTGATGCTTGATGCTGTAGAAACGTTTCCATCATTAGTATCAATATGAATATAAGGCATCTATTCTTCACTACACCCCCCCCCCCCCACCCTCTCTCACACTCTCACTCTGACTCTCTCTCAGGGTGAAGTCAGCCGCTCTGCAAGCCCAAATAAAGGACTATTTTTAAGGGATTCTGCCGGTGCCAACCAAGCCTCCAGGCCCATGCCTGATGCTGTTCACCCCAGGACCAGCCCTGGCTCCCCTAAAACCATCTTCCCTTACCGGTCCCACCAGGACCCATCTCACCAGGACTCGTCACCCAAGTCCCCCCACCGACTGAGCTTCGGTGGTATTTTCCGCTCCTCGTCCAGCTCTGGCCCTGCCAGCATCAAGTTATTTTCAAGAAATAAGAAAGGTAAGCATCTTGGAGCAAAGCATGCTATCTACAAGCTACCGATTCAGCAGTTCACTGTGTCTTACCCTGTCTTAGTTCAGAAAGAGACATTTTGTTCCTGTACGAGATGTCGTTTCTGTACTGATATACTTCTTACGAAACTGAATTTGATGCGTGATGAATGTACAAAATACAGCTTATAATAGTGACAAACACCATGCACATAATAATCACCCCATCTTTCAAAAGTCTGAGGTAACTGGGGTTTCCTGTGACCTACATTCACATGCTTCATTGTTTTTCTCAGAGACTTCTGTTATGCAGTGCACGTCTGTGCACTTAATAAATGAAGACATTTAATAGGAAGTATGCTGTGTTTTTGTAGTTTATATTTGAGCACAAATCATGCCTAAGTCGGAACCTTTGTACCAGTTATAGAACAAGCAGTGAGAGGGGTCTGCTTAGTTCAGTCATAACTCACCTTGAACATCCTGACTGTGTATACACTCCAACTTCCTCCCTAGGATGTTTCCTAAGAGAAAACACAGGTGCAAAGGTAGGTTGGGGAAGGTAATACAATATAATATCGAAAATATATTTTAGTTGGTGAAAAGTGCAATTTTCTTCAGCATACTCAGCTTTGACAACATAAGTAATGTTGTTTTTGTTCAAATATTGTCCTTATCCAATCAAAAACCATAGTACCTAAAGGAGAATGATCCCATTTGTGTGCTTTATTAATGCAGCACTTACCTAATTCCACTCACTAAATGTATGTTAATAGATAAACACCTACACACAGTTACAGTAGGTTTCTCCCATGTGTCATACGCTATGATGGAAGCAGCCATGTGCTGCTACACAACATGGCCAAGAGCTTTCTCAGGGTGATAAAGTAGAAGAGAAATGTTGAAAAAATGTAATGTTCCTCATTCTAAACTTATTACTCAATTATTATTATTCAATTATTATTATCATATCAATTATTCAAACTACCTCCTCCAGGAACAAGAGAATGGGACTTTTACATAAACAAAGAGTAGCTTATTTTACTTAAATTCCTCTGGTTGTGGACTCCAAAGTCAGTTTGTCAAATTAAAACACATCAGTTATCCTTTTAGGACTGACTGGACAGGACTACATTGTTATTTAGTTGCACATGACTAATGTTTTGGAGGCCTACTTTAGAACCAAATCTAGATCCCTGCTAGAACAGAGACCTTTTTGTGATGAGCTAAGTGGGTTTCATTCCTAATATTCCTTAGTACGTGGGTAGTTGATTAATACCTAATGACACCTGACCAGATTCTACACCAATATACTTTACCTCTACTGGGATCATGTTGAAGTAACTGAAAAAGTGAGTCATTTTCCTTGGCTCATATTGACCTATTCTTCTTAGTAGGCTTGGAGGGTGGAAAAGAAGAGCTTGGGC